>NC_056733.1:171530791-171568291 GCF_019279795.1 Protopterus annectens
TATGCAGGTGTTAAGGACCTGAATTCCCTACCCACCACCATTTGTAAAATAATTGCAGATTTTTGCCTCATATTTGATCTGATCTGTTCCTCATAATATCTGTGGTTTCGAAATGTTGCAATGCTTGATATTTGATGGTGCAGTGGTAGCATTGTTGGGCCTCTGCTGAAAATTGTTTTTGTTCCGTCAGAAGTAAAATTGACAGGCATTTGAATTTCAGACTTCATATTCTTCAAAAAATACATAGTAACACAACCTTTTATTCTAGCAATTTTCTAAGTGTTTATAAGATGAATATTTGAAATTTGCCCTTATTTCTGGGACTGTATTACCCCATTATTGGCTTTGTCCAGGTTTTATGTGCTAAGGTTGCCAGCTATGGCAAGAACTGAATTCACTGAATATGTTTGAGAGCTGTATTCCCTCATTACTGTGTTTGTCCAGGTGTTTTGTGCTAAGAGGTTGACAGCTATGGTGAGAACTGAATTCATTAAATGATAGCCATTTAAGTTTCAGTCTTCCTCTCTTTCACAAAGCAGCTGATCTGGCGTAGTGGTATGTTGTTCTGACTGTTTTGCACAGGGACCTTGGCAGTAAAATGTATGGTGGTAACACAGCATTTTTCTTTCACAAACAGGTAATTTGGCATAGTGGTATGTTGCTCTGACTGTTTTGCACAGGGACATTGGTAGTAAAATATATGGTGGTAACACAGCATTTTTCTTTCACAAAGCAGCTGATTTGGCATAGTGGTATGTTGCTCTGACTCTTTTGTACAGGGACTTTGGCAGTAAAATGTATGGTGGTAACACAGCATTTTATTCTAGCAACTTTCCAAGGTTATACAAGCAATGTTTAATGTGTCCCTGGTTTTGGGGCTTTTGACCCCCCCCCCCCCAATAAATTTGGCTTTTTCCAGATTTCTTGTGCTGCGAAGTTGAGATGCAGTTGAGTATTGAGTAGATTTTACAAGGAGCTGAGAGCTGTAGGGGAAGAGAAGTTTAGTGCTGCTTATGCTAAGTCAGCTTGCATTGTTATTAGCACAACAGGTTGTGTACTTTCTTTTGATGCAGAAGGTTGTTGGTTCTACTCTCACAAGGGGTGAATGCTGCCATACTGAAAAAGTTAAGATACTAACTATGAACCTGTTATCAGTTTGCCATCCATTTCCTATTGCAATATTACTAGCTTATCATTTTTAATGTACTATAGGCAATTTATTCCTCAGGGGCATCAGACACTATTTTTCGATGAAACCATGAAATATAAAGGTGTTTGCTAGCAGCAACCTCTTCATTAGTTATAGATTTATTTAATGTGGAATTATTTAGATGACTTTTCTACTTCTTCAGAGATTGTGCATATTTACTGATAATGGTGGACTGTAGAATTGTGCATATTTACTGATAATGGTGGACTGTAGAAGTTTGAGTAGACTTTTATGATGGAAATGTTATGAACTGGTCAGTTTTGTCATTATGGGTGCATGCATTTTGTTTAATTGTTTACTGGAAAGATGTTCTGAATTGGGCAGGTTTGTCATTATTGGTGCATGCGTTTTGTTTCATTGTTTACTGGAAAAATGTTCAAAACAATAGGAAGGTGTATCAAAGAGCACATGTATGTTTCATATTTAAGGGGCCTATGATTTGAAAACAGCCCAAAATTAATCATTATCTGCCACTGGTAAAATGTATTTTCTTTGAATGTGAGTTTCAATGCTGTTTCAAGGGCAGAGAAGTTTTAATGCTAAGTTTGTTTAGCAGATGTGTTAGTGTTTGTGCTGTAAAATGCAAAATAAAACTTTCAAATGAAGTCCAAATCACCATAGAAGTAAATCAGTATGCACATTAGTGTTTATGGTAAATGGAGTGAAATAGCCAAGTAATGGATCATTGGAATGGCTGCAGGGGGAGGCTCCATTCGACCATGATTTTGTGAGGGGGAAGGGCGGCAAACTTAAAGACGAGCCCCAGCTGGACTATACCTCCCAACTGTCCAGATTTTCAAAGAATGAATAGATTTTTGCTTCTTATTTTTGGTTTGTTCCTCATAAAATTTGTGGTTTTCTGGCAAATCATTTAGGAATTAAGTCACTAAATAATGACACACTGAGTTTCAGACTTCATAACCTTCAGAATAATGCATACTAAAGTAAGACCTGTTGTTCTATCAACTGTCTCAGTCTATACAAGAGCAATTTTTAGTACTGTTTATATGTTCCCCCAATATATTTGGCCTTGTCCAGATTTATTGCATTAACAGGTTGAGAGGTACATGCAAATAAATTGCTTTATAGACTTAGGCATAGCCAAACCTCTCAACTGTCCCTGATTCTGGCTCAAAATGTTGCTCTTCCCCTAATAATCCCTCCGCAAAATAACAATTTTGGAAGAAAACATGGAGGGTTTACAATTAAGAAATAACTGTAATAATCAGAGTTATAGATTACTTTTATTTCAGAAATGCATGTAGATTCTTTTATTTTGTCAGCTGCTCACGTTAGCAGTACTAATATTAAAGTGTCCCTTCTTTGACAGGTTCCCAGCTGTATTGTGTGGCTACTTTATATTTTTACATCACATATTTGGTCCATTTTTCATAAAATTGTGGGGTTTTTTTTGGCATATTAGTGACAAAAATCATTAAAGACTGAAGTTAGAAAATAATGACAGACATTTGAGTTTCAGATTTCATACCATTCAGAAAATTCATACTAATGCAAGACCTATTCTATTATCTTTCTAAGTTTATAAGAGCAATATTTAAAAATTGTCCTTATTTTTGGCCCTTTGTCACACTTCTTTGTATGGCTTTGTCCAGATTTCTTGCTCTGAGGTTGAGAGGTATGACAAATGTGTCAGGGCCATCACAGTCAGCCAGAGACATTTCAAATTGTGATATACTTGTTGCACCCCACTCCCCCATGTAGTGATTCGATGTGTCAAAGCAAGGCAAGGAGTAGTTATGCAGTGTAAATGTGCAGAGTATCCCCCCATCCAAGGTAGACACAAGTACTAGAGTGGCTTTTCATCTGTCTTTGATTTTTGCAGAATGGTCTGGTTTCTGTCATATTTTTGTACTGTTGATTTATGCTTATTACCCAAAGTGCCTGTTGCTCTGTGTTTAAGTAGCAATACTTTAATGACCATCAGGTAAGCTTGGCTGAGATCGTAAGATGCAAGTAAGCTTTAATAAGCATACTGTTAAAGAATTGCCAACATTGAAAGCCTTTCTGTTGTTGCCATGTAGAGAATACTTAACTAAATGTATAAGCCTTGTGTATTGAAATGCATATGACAGTATTTGTAATAAAGGTCAGGATTACATTATTTTAAGAAGCTCATTACACTTGGAGACTTCCAGTCATCTCTGCAGGCTTTACCCATAAACTAAACAGAATGCCAATCGTGTGGTCCATAACCTGTACAGTAATCCTTTTAAGCAATGTATCCTGAGCTTATTTCTTGTTTGCTTTTCATTTTTTACTTTAATCATGTTTTCCCCATGAAATAAGTAGATAGTTGTCAGGCAGCAGGTCTTTTTTTGGATAAGAAACATTTTTACAAGTGGGGCCATCAGGAGATTTCTACTTTCAGCATGTTACTTGGTACTTTAATAAAGCTGAATATAAATTATAAGTAGAACTGCAGTGCAAGAAGTGGTTTGAGTTGAGTGCTGCTTGTTTTTCTTATACTTGATTTTGACTGGCATTCCATTAATGTATTTAAAAAGTAATTTATTTTTTCATGCCTCACAACCTTTTTGTTTCCATCCACATATTAAGTAAGCTGTCATGCAGCCAATGCATTGAAATATTTTTATTCTTCTACACTTCATTTTGTCTTGATTGGACTCTCATAATGATGGTTTGGCACCCAGGGCAGTGTATTTAGTTAGTTTTTGTGGTTTTGAGCATAGCTCCTCCCCTTTCTAGTTGTCTGCACCCCTTTCCATTGACCCCACCCATTCAGCTGTCTCCTGCAGCCCCCCTTTGATTTGAAGTCACCAGCCGCCACTGCTAGCCTTCAATAACAGATTAAAAAAAACAGCTTCATTTAATCCTGGAAATGTAACATCATTAGCTAAGAACTAACTACCTTACATACTCCCTACAAAAGTAGTAAGTCTATTTAGAATGTGAGACTTCAGTTGGTTTAATTCTCATATGGGCTTAACACAGCAAATAACATCAGTAATATTTCCTTGGTTCAGGTATTCCATTTTTGACACAAATCAGGTACAGAAGAGTAGCAATAATTAGAAGTCACCAACAATAATCAAAACTTTTAGCACAATATATACTTCATTTCAGCAGGGACTTATCACTGGCCTGAATCATCACCAAATTTAGGCAATCAGAATAACAATGACAATGCCATGCAGGAGACAAGGTCTGTATAACAGGAAGATGCAGAGAAAGGTGAAGCAGTTTCAACAGAGCTCCTTTCAGTGTAGCTGCAGAAGAGGTAGAACAAATTCCAAGTCAACTCCATCTGGAGAAAGGGTTTTGCCGAAACCTCTTCCTTTTTTTTAAAACACCTTTCTTAAAATATCACTTAAGGCATACATTAACAGAAAGGAAAACAAACTATATTAACATTTTTTTCCATTTATATTATGTTTTCTTTCTTTATAACAACCATCATTCTGTCCAACAATATATGCATCAGTCAGATCCTGCCTTCCCTTAAATCTCACTCCTCCTCCTCCTCCTCCTAAACATTATCCTGCATGTATTGAGCTCTCAAATGCCATGTATTTTCATGTAATCTGCTCCTTCCCTTTTCTAAAGAGCCCTCTATTCTGGTTCTTTTCTCCGTTTAACCATATTCAATACTTCAAATACAGTTGCTTTAGATTTGATTTCCATTTTCTAGTAATTGCTTTTTTTTGCAGTCAACAGAACTAAAGGTAATAAAGCCTTACTATATTTAGGCAATTCAGATCCCATATTCCAGCTCAAAATAATCATCTCCTTAGTTACAACCATTTGCTTCCACGGTATTTCTGACAGAATGCTCTGTACGGAAATTTTTTGATCTGTCAACTCATTATACTCCCCAAAACATATTTCCAGTTACCTCTTTCTTTCCCATCACATATCCAACATTTACTATATATCAGAGGAAATTTTCGTTTAAGTCTACTTGGGGTAAAAAAAAACATCTATGCAAACACCTTCAAGCAAAAATCCTACACCTTCTGGACATTGATGCATACTTGTGAGCCATGCATATCTTCTCGTATTGTTCCCTTGTAAATTGCTTTTACAGTCTCTCTCTCTCCCCCATCTTTTTTAAACTCCTCCGATTGATTCTTATAGTTATAACGCAATATTTTATATGCCCTGTACAGACTCTTGATGCTCTAAGGTTGTTATGCAGAGAAATTAAATTAAAACTGCTGCATGGGAACAACCATAATTTTAATACAGGAAAGAAAGAATATAAATGTGTGAAAACAAGTTCATTTGTTCCTACATCTTAGTCTACTAATTTAACTATTGAAAGGATATGTGAAATTCATAATTTGTTAGAGAAACACATACAATATTCTGTTATATTTGCCTAGTTAGATAAATGATAGATTAATATTAATAACTGACAGTATTTATATTTGTACAGCTCAGATCCTCTTGGAAAAGCATTTTGACGGAATTCTTCACTCCTGTGACTTACAAGGAAATCATTGTCTGCTGTGGTATATGAACTTCATAACTGACATGCTATCTTATTTGCCCTTATGCCAAAGCAGACCTGGAGCTTATATCTTGGACATTCATTTTTTTGCTGGCTGTCAGTTCTTCCTATCACAGCTCTTGAGTCCAGGGTGTCATATATAAAGGAATTACACATTTTTTCATAAGGTCTTGGTATTCCTCAGAACAAATTCTCGGTTTCTTTCATAAATGTGTCTGAAGCATCTCTATTCATCTCCTGGTATTTCTTCCACAGACTTCCATATCATGAATGCTCACTGTTACTTGTGGTTAGTCTCTGTGAGGGATATGAGTTCAGGAAGATGAAGCAGTTGTCGCCTCCTTTGTAGACATTATTCTGTTTTGGTGACAGAGATACAAGCCAAAGAGTTAATGCACTGCATCACATTTTGCAAAACAGAAAAACTCCTTAACTGGTGATCTCAAAGGGCACTCCATTGGAGTGTGGCTAGTTCAAGTGTTTGTTTCTGGGATACGTGCACTCCAGACTTTTCCACTGTAACCATCATGGTATAAGTGCATACCTTTTCCAAGCACTACAGGATGGACCTTCATTTCAGATCCATATTTTTCCCTGAATGTCTCTGGACTTT
This sequence comes from Protopterus annectens, assembly GCF_019279795.1. Classification (NCBI taxonomy): domain Eukaryota; kingdom Metazoa; phylum Chordata; order Ceratodontiformes; family Protopteridae; genus Protopterus; species Protopterus annectens. The sequence continues at coordinate 171,537,107 of NC_056733.1, forward strand.
GGACAGAAGGTTTTTATTTAATATTGCAATCTAATATAAATGCAAGAAACAGGCAGTGAAACTGATTTTTCATTTTTCAAGGAAAAATACAAGTAATTCACATATTTGGATTGTCTGAATGCTAGACTCATGGAATATTTGAGGAAGACAAGATGGCCAGTCATATCTCACCAAATGTGATCAGAGCGTAAAACAGGTAGCAACATTTCAGCAGCTTGGGATTAATTTAATGCAACACTTTTGTTTAAACAATCTGCAGAAATGCTTGAAAAATATGCTTTAACCTTGTTTCTTCCCCCCTTCTAAGTATAAGGACACAAAAAAGAGAAAGGATAATAAGCTATAAGCAGTGCTGAATCTGTTTGATTTTCCTTTCAGTATTACAGACAATAAAATACAGCACATATTACATAGCCGACTTTTCATTAGCTAAGTTTCTAAAATGTATCTTGTGAGCACTTCTGGAAAAAAGTGTGTTAGTCCTATATTTAAATGAAAGGTAAACACTGAAAATATTTTTAAACTATATTTATCAATGCATACCATGTGCTAATCGCTTTAAAATAAGGCAAATCTGAAATTATGTTAAATTGTATGTCTGCATTTATCTGCAAGATCCTCCTGTGCTTAAAAGTGCATTTTACTTGCTTAAGTTCAAGGCAACTCTAGTATATTATCTTGCACATTTACAGTGCAGGAGCATTATGTATTCCAGTCATGATTATGTCATATGTCCAAAGGTTTGATAATATATGCATGTAGCCCCAGACACAGATTTATAATTACATAATGTCAACAACCTTTTGCATGCAATTTAAAGTGAGGCAAAGCATTTTAAATGCTTTATTTTGCCTTACAAAGACCATTCTGTCATTTAAGTAGTACAAACTACATTCTACATATTTTCCATTGTAGTTCTCATTAGGAATTTTAAAGACTTACCTAGTAATGGCTCGTTGTCCATTAGACCAGGAGCAGTTATCAGTGGGTGGGAAGAGACACGCTCCCTATTTACAGGTAGTGCTTCACCTCCTGCCTGCCAGATCAATCAGCAGTCATACCAAAATAACAAGATAGAGCCCGCTGATAGTGAACGCTCAGATTAGGGGTCGAGGGTCATACAGAGGGCTTACCAGCTGTACTGTGACCGGATCACTAAGTCTTACCTACCACTTCTTTTTTAAGGATCTAAGATTAAAATAAATTAAAAAAAGGAAAATATCAAGAGTCTCACAGGTTTATGCCTTCTTCAGATCTTAAAACAAAGTAACTAATCAACATTTTAAAAGGTCATTGTCATCATTCTCCTGAAAAAAATTAATTAAAAGATATTTCCGTAGAGCAAATCATCTATAAGGAGGGTCACTCATTACTACTCTGTTTTTAGTAATAGATAGGGAAAAAAACTTAATGAAGTTAGTTAACCAATCCAAAATCTCCTCTAAATCATTCATTCACAAAATGATTTAATCAATCAGATGGTCTACTCATTCACTGAATCATCCATGAGAAGCATCATTCATTACTACTCCATTATCATTTGTGAATAAAAAGGGGAGTGTAACCAGTCAGAATCCTGAGGAGGTTAGTTGACCAATTAAATGTCTACTCTAGGATGTTCATTCATGAAAAACTTTTCAGTCTAATTCAAATACCATTCGCAAGGCGAGTTATTTAATCAGACCTTTTTGTTTAGTTTCCAACCAAGTAGTATAGATTTTAGAGGGACACTCCATTTAAACTTGGACTTCTATCTGTTTGTAGGTTGGCAATCCATCTACTTTCTGATATCTCCATTCGGTTATGCATATTACCCCTCCTATAGATTTCAACTAAAAGTTCCAATACCATAAATTGAAAATGATGACCCAGATATCTCAGAATATGTTGGAATAAGGCACTTTCTTTACCTTTTAATCTAATTTCACTCAAATATTTCAAGATTCTCACTTTAAAAGACAATTATTTTTTCCAATATAAAATCCCGTGCAAGCTTTGCAGATCACAACATAGATCACATTCTTAGAATTACAATTCACATATGCATTAAATTTATATATTTTCCTTGTAGTCGGATGTTGAAAAATATTGTCAGTATTAATAACACTGCAGGCTTTGCACTACTTGCACTTACATTTTCCCTCCTTTTGTTTAACATATTCAGAAGAATGATGATGATGAACTTTTAAGATGTCGATTAGTTACTTTCCCTCCTTTTGTTTAACATATTCAGAAGAATGATGATGATGAACTTTTAAGATGTTGATTAGTTACTTTGTTTTACAATCTGAAGAAGGCATAAACCGAAAGTGCTCATCGATTGTTTTATCTTTTGAAGTTGAACTGGGCTTAAATTAAAGTTTTACATGGTTTTATCTCCAGTATTTTATAGACATTTACTTCACTGTGGTGTTACAGTTTCATTTTGATGAGAACTGAGTTCTACCTTCTAGCCAGATGAGGGAATTCAGTTTCTCTTGCGTGATGCCTTACCTGTTGTACAAAGGTGGCACAGTTAAAACATTGTGTTAGGGCATACTTTATGATTGTTTGAATTTGTATGATTTTGCTACATATGGTTTGGTTCTTTATTTCAGTGGAGTTTCTTAGTGCAGTATCTTATGCAGTTTTAAATATGCTTTCATTAATTAGGGTCAGGTTGTTTGTGGGAGACTGCATAGTATGGGGTATTGAGCCTATCATGTTTGCTTTAATATTTTGGATTTAAGTGACAGTTGCAGGTGGGTGCTTATCCAGATCAGTAGCTGCATCTCATTTTTGTGAAAATGAGTTATTATGGAATAAAGTTTGGAGTCTGACTATGGGGAATCCAGTCAAATTGTTGTTATTATGTTCTAGATGGGGATTGTATGTAGGTCAAATGGTATTATATAAATATGTGTATGGTGGTATTTTTAGCACAATGGTTTTAAAATAAAGTTTGTAATGGTGGTTTCATTTTGTTAAGTTTTTGGGCATGGCATTTTGGGTAACCTGTTGATAGATACTGATTACCACAGCACTTGATTGTTAGTTTAGCTGCTTTTTAATTTCTTTACAGAAGGTTGTGCACATTCTTGGTTTTGGCAAAGTTGCTTGTGTAGGATATGACATGCCAGTCCAGAACCTCCACAGCAGCTCAGCTGTTTTAGTCACAGTGGCATTCTTCAGGGAAAATATCCTGATGGCTATACATTCTAGAACCTCGCAGCAGCACAGTGCTCATCATTCATTGTTTTTCATTGCTAACTGGAACTCTGTGTGGTTTTATTTTATCATACTCCCCTTTTTTGTTGTTGTTCCCTAAGCTAATCCTTTCTATTTTTCAGGTTCAGCTACAGTACACCCCATTAAGGAGAGATGGCTGCGTCTGTCACAGGAAACACAAGGCTTGCTAATTGATTTAGCAATGATGGGGGCAGGTGAGGAGAGCCTGAATTCCAAGAGGAGATCTTCAGTGACTTCAGAGGAGGGGGAAGCTGAAGGACCAACCCCAGCTAAGAATGCCCAGAAAAAAGAACAGCAGAGATTCCTCCAGTCAAAGGGTCACTGCTTCCTTCTCACCCGAAATATCAACAGAAGCACAAGATAACATCTCTGCTGGATCTACAGGGCTTAGTATTATTGGTAGGGGTCAATCTGATGAAAATGGTTTAGATGAGTTTTTACATTTTTTGCAAGATGGGAGGGTTAGGCTGTTTGATTTAGCCTTAGAAAGAAACTTTGCTGCCTCTACAGCTTTAAATTCTGGTGAGTGAGACGTTACTGATGTTGGCATTTACCCAACTTGCATGTGGGGTCTGAGGAGGTCAGGGGTTAAAAGAGGGAGGTCCCACCTCATCAAGATGAGTGTATCCTCCAATTTCTGTTCCCCATGGCTACGCTCAGCTTTACAGGTTCCAATTCCTCTGGTTCTCACATTATGGTACATGTTCCCACTAAGGTCAAAGACAAGATTATAAAGGGGAGTTTCCACATATCTTTGATCTAGTGGACAATGAGGGAACTAAATGCATCCTGGATGCCAACAACATGTCTAACAAGGGCTTGGCTGCTAGCAGCCATTGGGAAGAAGGTGTCAACCAGGACACTAGTTAGGAACTGGGATACTTGGTCTCTGGGTTTTGTGGTATTTATGGGCATGATCATCGAGACGGACCACACCCAGGCATTGCCTTTATTAGGTTACTATGTAGCAATAAGGGATGTCCACTGTGTGAAATGGGGTTTTAGTTGGTTGAATTATGATCAGCACTTCAGGAAGCTGAAAGCTCTCAATAGTTCTTTCAGGAGGGAGTCAAGTCATCCTGATGCATGGCTCAGTGCCATAATGGACAAGTAGGCAGATATGGGGGCTGTTGGAGGGGCTGTTAATCCAAAAGACACAAGGTTTTGCTGGGCATTCAATCATGGCAAATGTGCCTGGCCTGCTTGCAAATACAACCATTTGTGTTCAGGATGTGGGAAAGGTCATTCTGATTCCAGGTGTTGGGGCTTGTTGGCTTGGGACAAGTTCGCCTTTTCCACTTCTCAGGCAGATGAAGAGATTGGTAGAGGGCACAACACCTCCTTTTGGGCCAAGCCACCCTTTTGTGGACACAGGGGGGCCTTCATAGGGGGCTTGTTCTCCCACTTGTCTAGATAGATTTTCTTGCCTACTGTCAGGTTACCCAAATCATAGGGCAGCAGCCATTCTTCTTATAGGCTTCTCCAAAGGTTTTCCTATTCACTCCACAGCCCTGTTAGACTCTAAATTAGTTAACAATTTGTTATCCATCAAAGGACATGAACACATTGCTGCTAGGATGATAGAGAAAGCGCTATTACCTAACAAGATAATTGGCCTCTTTTCCGCCCCTCTGTGGCTTTTGTTTAAACTTTTCCCCATCAGCCTGTTTCCCAAGAAACAGGAGGGTGAATCCAGGTTGATTCATCACTTGTCCCACCCAGCAGGAGATTCAGTCAATGATTTCATTGACAACAAGCTAACCACAGTGCACTACTCTTCTTTGGACCAGGTGGTGGAGGTCATAATGGGCTATGCTGACCCCTGGCTCTGTAAGATGGATATTCAACCCATTTAACATGTTCTTCTCTTGAGACAAGAAGATTGGCCTTACTTAGATCTTCAGTTCAACAGCAAAATACTCTTTCACACTGCAATGCAAATGGGGTGTGCTGTAGCTTGTGCTACATTCAAACTATTTAGCACAGCTTTACTTTGGTGCTGGCAAGAATGAGCCCCCTGGCAGTCAGCAGTACAATACCTAGATGATATCCTGATAGTGGGAGATGGTCAGGATGGTGCTTTAGAAGGCATATCCATTTTCAATTGGCTTTGCTTCAAGTTAAGGGTACCCTTGGCCAATGACAAATCACAAGGACAAAATGCTCGTCTTGCATTTCTTGGGTTTATAAGTTAATACCACTGACAACTCCTTCAAGCTTCCTCCACCCAAACTTCAACAATTCCAGAATTTACTTTGGAGATTTTTGGGTTCCAGCAAAGTTCGAGTAGGAGGCAACATGCAGTTAAATGGGTTGCTAAACTTTCCTATGTCCGCATCTGATTTGTTGAAAGGTAACAAGCCCAGGCACCACCTGGTGCAGCTGACCAGATGGGTCAAGGATGACCTTAAGCCAGTTCAATGGAGTTTCTTTTTGGTAGTCCCCTTGGACCACTGCCTCCAACCTTGAGCTTTTTACTGATCCAGCAGGGAAGTCTGATATGGGGGGGGTTACTTCCTAGGCAGCTGGTTTGCTGAAAGGTAGCCAGAAAGCTGGTCTGAGGAGAGGAGGAGAGGAGGAGGGACATTGCATTTCCATCTGGGGTGGCAGTTTTGGTATGGAATGACTGATTATGTAACAGGAGGACCATTTTTTCATGCAGATAATATCGCAGTGGTGCACGCTCTCAAAAAAAATTCTTTCAGGTCCAGGTCATCAGTCATTAGGCTTTTAGTTTTGCTGCTTCTAAAGATTAATTTGTCATTTTCATGTGTTTATGTCCTTGGTCATCTTAATCCTATAGCTGGCAGTCTCTCCCATTTCCATTTTGCCAGGTTTCAACTGTTGGCCAAGCATTCAGATCCAAAGGCACCCCAGTTTCTAGGGGAGTCTGGCTAATTGGAGAAGATGAGCATTATCGCTCTTGGCAAATACTTGGCCAGCAATTCTAAGAAACCATATTCGTCATCCCTCCAGGTTTTCAAGGCATTCTACAGGTCTTTGATCTCGGGTTCCAGGACATTGGGAGTGCAGTTGTTGCTTCAATTTTTAGTGGCCAGGTCTGCCACTGGGGATTAATCTAAAACTCTGAGTACACCTTGCAGCTTTTGGTGCATTCTTTGGGCCTTTGGACTGTGTCAGACATTGGGTTATGAGGAGGATACTCAAGGCCCTCGAGAATATTTGGGGACCATCCCAGGATGCCAGAAAACCTATTGCGAGATAAATCATTCCCCTTATTATTCAAGGCGCCTATAAGGCCAGGAGTGAATTTCATGTGTTTGTTACAAAAGCAGCTTTGTTCACATCTTTGCATTGGGGTGGCTTCAGTGCCAATGAACTTCCCCTTTACCTTTGATGGGTGGATCTTGTCATCCACAGCGAGTTTGTTACAATTTGGTTAAAAAATATATAAGACTGATCAAGTTGGTAAAGGACAACAGGTGCACTTAGACAAGGCCATCGGGCTGGTCATTCGCCCCATACATTGGGTCAGATTGTTATATAATATTACTCCCATAGGGAAAAGGTTAAGCTTGGTTTTCATGCAGGCCTCGGGCAGGCTTTTTACCTATCACAGATTAACTCATTTCTGAGGCAGGCCTTGGCAGGGAAAGGAATTCATCCACAAGGTTACTCCTCACATTCCTTATGGAAAGGTCTTACCCCCAGACTTGGCCAAGAAACGACACTCTTTGGAGGTCATTCAAGAGAATGGGAAGGTGGTTCTCTGATACCTTTTTGATGTACATCAGACATTAATTTTTATTTCTGTTGCATGTCATTTGGCTCTTGGGACATTCTTTTATCGAGACAGCTTCAATTTGAGCCTTGGCCCACTTGGGTGGTCACTCAAGTTCTTTTGATAGTAACTGTTGGACAGTTCATTCTTTTGGTTTCCCTGGCCTCAGATGGTTTCAGTTTTGGGAAATCTGGTATCAGATTAAAATGGAAGAAGCCTTACCCAGTATTGTGATAATTCACCTCAGGGGTTAATGATCTGGAGCAAGCCTCTAAAGAAATACTGTTGGTCAGAATGCTGTCTGATATGCACCGATTGTGGCAGTTGTATCCGAAGGTGGTTTTCTTCTGGTGTGCCATCATCCCAAGACTTTACTTGAAAGGCACTAGAAGGTCTGGTGCTACTGGGAGAGCTAGACATTTCATCAACCATAAAGTTAATTGGGCTGCTAGTCAAAATGCTTTCCAGGTGATTGAGCACAGTGATATTGATAGACTGGAGCCTGATTTCTATGATTTGGACAATGTTCGTTTGAATAACATGGGTTTTGATTTGTTTAATTTGAATACAGTTTCTGCTATTCAGACGTTTTTCAAAGTTTAACTTGGTTCCTTCCATAACCCAGATTCTATCTGCAAGATCAGCTGTTTGGGAGGAACAGCACATCACATGACGGGGTTGGTGGCGGCTTTATGGCTTCCCCCCTTGTGTTCCCCCTGTGGCATGTAAGCATGAGTTAGATGAGTTTGCCACCAGGTCCGAGGTAGCGCCAACTGGCCTGAGGTAATGGTTTGATGGTATTTGCAAATATGCTGCATATGAATTATTGTGGCATCATTACTGACTGTCATTGACTGTTATTTAATATAAGGTTGCAAAGTCAGTCAGTCATGGTTTCTGACTCAGCTCAGTGGACAATAGAATGCTGTCATTTCAGATATTCTATCTGGTGGGAGGGGGCTATCCTTAAGTTGTCCCAAAACAAAATGGAAAAACTGGTTCTAGAAATGTTTAGTCAAATTGTTAAGATTTCTAAGAATTTAGTTTCTCGTATTTACTTCCCAGTTAATGCACAGATAAACAAAAAACATGACTTAAGTGTTTGCATGGCATTTGATGTTCATTTTTAAAAGGAAATAAATTATGTTCCTGCTTTGATGAAGTACAGTTACATAAGTCCTACTTACCAGTAACAGTAGATGTCTGAATTTCATACAGCCTCAGTTGCGTACAGGTTCTGTGTCTGCACAGACCAACACTAACAGCTTTCTAGAGCTCAGAACTCCCTCCTGTGTGACAGGGGATCAGTCAACCCCCCCCCCCCATCAGGGGAGGCCTAATCCCAGTGACACAAAGTTAGTTGTTTAGGCTTTTAGTGCTAAGTAGGAAGAACCAAGATGGACTAGGGTTGCCACCTTTTCAAATGCCCAAAGTGGGACATTTTTTGTACAAATGTGAGATTTTGCAGGACAAAACATACCCATGCTAGTGCAAAGAACAGAACTTCACATTTTTGCTAAAATAAAAGCTTATTTTTTGTAGCATTGCATTCCTTACACTTTTTCATATAATATTTGTGTATTTCAGATACAAAATAACTGTTTTATGCAACTATTAAAGAAAACTTAAGAAATATATTTTGTGTAAAAAATCTCAGGACATTTGTCATTTTTTAGTTTTTTTCACAGTACACAACTGCCCAAAGTGGGATTGTCCCACGCAAAGAGGGACAGGTGGTAATCCTAAGATGGACCAGAAACAAGAATTTCCTGAAACCAACTGATTTACAGCAAAAAAAAAAAAAAAAACACCAACACAAATAACTAAAGCCAGCCATAAACACAAGTTTGGATACAAACACATTGTTCATAGGTTCATAGGTTCATACTAGGCTATCTGCCCTAGGGCATTTATAAGCCTAGCCAGAGTGTGTGTGGCTTTCACCACCCCTTAGGATGAGAATACTATACCCATTAGTTTGCTGTGCCTCTGTCCAGCAGTGACACAGAGATGATTCCCGGGGTAAACCTATGATCTCCCATCCACTCATCAAGATTTCTCTTGAACAGAGTCAGTGAGGGGCTCTGCCCCACATGGACTGGGATTCTGTTCCATAGTGTAGGGAGTCTCTGGGTGATGAATCTGTCCCTCCAGCATGTCCTATTTATATCCGTGTTGAGGTTTAAGTCTCTTGCTCTCGTGGCTCTGGTGGATTTGGATTTTTTGAGGTGGAGCATGTCCATTAATTCCGGGTTGGACATGGCCTTGTATGTCAGGCACAGATCACCTCTGAGCAGACGGTATGCGACTGAATAGAGCTGGAGTTTCTTCAGTCGGGCATCGTATGACATATGTTTGAGCCCCATTATCCTTTTGGTGAGGAACTTTTGGGGTCTTTCCAACTGCTGCAGGTGTCGGGTAAGGTACATTCCGAATGGGGCATTGTACTCAATCATTGGCCTGATAAGTGAAGAGTACAGGGGTACAATGACCTCTCCTGACCTGGATGTGAATCCCTTCATGATCAGGTGGGCAATGTAGAAGGTCTTCCTAACCACTTTGGCAATGTGAGTGTCAAAAGAGAGGTTACTGTCAACTTGGGTCCCCAGGTCCCTGATAACTTCTTCCGTGTTTAATGGATTACCACCTATGTGGTAATTAGGGTTACCTTGTTTTTCCCAAAGGGTATGACTATACATTTTTTGGCATTTAGCTTAAGGCCATGGCTCTGGCACCAGTTATCCATTTCTATGAGACCTCTCTGGAGGATGTCTGTGTCTGATGGAGTGTCAATTATGGTGCCCAGTTTGCAGTCATCTGCAAATTTTGTCAGCCACAATCCCCCTATGTTTGCCCGCACTTCAGAAAAATAAATGCCGAACAAGAGGGGGCCCAGGACTGAGCCCTGTGGGACACCGCTCATGACTGGCTTAGAGTCTGACATGGCACCAGCAACTCTAACCCTGTGTGTTCTGTCCTTGAGCCAGTTTGCAACCCATCTTGTGACATATGAGTTTACATCTAAGCTGGTGAGCTTTTCTATGATGCCCGAGTGGGGTATTGTGTCGAATGCTTTTGCTAGGTCAAGGTAGGCTGTGTGAACTGCCTTACCCTCATCAATGGCCTTAGTGACTGTTTTGAAAAAGTCGACCAAGTTCAAGAGGCAGGATCTGCCCTTGACAAAGCCAAATTGGGTAGGATCCAGTGTCTGTAGGTCCCCAATGTCTTTATTTATGAGTTCCATTATGATCCTCTCCATAGCTTTGCAGACAAGGCTCATCAAGCTTATGGGGTGGTAATTTCCAGGGTCCGTAGAAGCACCGCCTTTGTGGAGTGGGACCACAGTTGCCATACCCCATTCTTTGGGTACGTATCCTGTAGTAAGGCTAAGATTAAACAGCAACCTTATGTGTGGGTTTAGTTCCTCATTGAGTTCGTGTAGCACACAGCCGGGGACACCGTCCAGTTCCATTGATGCTGTGTTTTTTGCTTTAGAGAGAGCAGCTCTCACCTGGGCATCTGAGATGTTTGGGAGGCTAGACTCTGGTGGGATAGATATTTCTCCTTTTGGGGGAGAGGGAGGGGAGAAATTTGCACTGAACCTGTCTGCCAGTATGTTGGCAATGTCTGTGGGTTCAGTGATTTTTTTATCATTTTGGACTAATTCTGAGCATATCTGGGAGTTTCCACCCAGATTTCTAACATAGCTAAAGAAGGCCTTATGATTGTCTTTTGTGTCATTAGCGATTTTTCTCTCAAAGTTGGCCTTGGATGATTTTATGAGTGATCGTAGTTTTTTGCTAGTATTGATCAGAGATGCCTTCCCTTTTAGGGATTTTGCTCTGTCATGTAGTAGCTTTCTCCTCTTGTTGTAGAGTTTGTTTATGGCTGGGGTCCACCAGACCGGGCGCCTGCCTTTGGTGGAAAGGGTCTTGATTTTATTAGGGATTGCTTGATCCATACATTCCTGGAGGTGCTCGTAGAAGGCATTTGTAAGGGTTTCAGCAGCGTGGGTTGTGGTTTCCACTGGCTCGGGGGCCTTGAAGGATACCACTCCAGTCTTAAGAAGTGTGAAGTTTGCTTTTGAGAAGTTCTTCATTGTGGTCTTTTTTGCTGGGGGTGGGGGCGGGATGTGGATCACCAGTGAGATTAATTTATGGTCTGATCTCACCAATGAGGGATATACTTCCGGTGTGGAGCATTTTGTCCCCATGTTTGTGATGATCAGGTCTAGTATATTTTCTCCTCTTGTGGGAATGGTGACTAGTTGTTCCATAGCATTTGAGTTTATGAACTCCAGGAACCTTTGGGCTAGGGTGCTGGGGCTTGAGTAATGTTCCCAGTCTATGTTTGGGTAGATGAAGTCACCCAATATGATGGTGTTTGGAGAGACATTCATACTCTCCAGTGTCTTCAGGAAGGCTGTGTGGGTTTCCTGAGTTTGAGAAGGTGGTCTGTAGCATGCTACAAACTGTAGGGCAGTTTTACCTATGGTTAATTGCACCTGGATGGTCTCCGATGCTTCGTGCATTGCCACTAACCTTTTTGTATATAAAATAAGGGGGATGGTGGGTGGATGCTTCCACTGAGGCAATGCGAAATTCAAATATCTACTGTTACAGGTAAGTAGGACTTAATCAACTGTACTACTGTTCACCATTCACACTGCCTCACTGGCATACAGGTAGAGTGCCAAAGTATACCCTACCTGGGAAGAGGAAGAATACAGTTACAGGAGACCCTGGAAAGTGTTCCTCTCAAAACCTGCTCTGGATCTTGACAAAGATTCCAGTTTGTATGCCTTGTAAAGGTATAAACAAAGGACCAATTTGCTGCCAGTAGAGTGCTTCTAGAGTACTCTTTTCCAGTATGCCACCAAAGAGGATAAGGTTCTGGTGGAATGTGCCTTAACCTTGCCTGGAATAGATTTACTACGGTGGAAGTAACAAAAACAATAGCAATGAACAACAAATGAACAACTGTTTGCTTAGTGACAGACTGACCTTTCTTGGCTCAGAATAGGAAATAAACAGCTGTTTAGCTTTCCTGAAGAGCTTAGTTCTGTCAAGGCAGTACCTGAGTTGCATGTGCACATCCAAGGTATGTAGAATATTTTCTCTTTTGTTTTTAAGATCAGGAAAGAAAATTGGGACATTGATGGCTTGATTCAGTTAAATACAAAAACAACTTCTGGCATGAAGATGGATTAGTGTGTAAAACTATCCCATCCTTGTGAAAAGTCAGATAAGGTAGGCCCAACATAACAGTTTGTCTTGCAGATGTCAGAGCAATAAGCAAAACAGTTTTTCAACTGATGAGCTTTAAATCAGCCTGAAAAGTCAGTTCAAAAGGAAATAAAGCCAATTTTTCAAGAACCAAGTATGGATCCCAAGAAGAAGGAGTCTGACTTTGAGGGACCTCAAGTGTAACACTCCTTTCTGGACAGACTAGCTGGGATGGCAGGAGGAAACAGAAGCTGCACAAATTAGCAAGTCATCTAAATGATGGAAACTTTAGATGTCCTGAGTCCTGCAGTAAGTAACCAGTGGAGCAAGGCACCTCGTGAATACTCTAAGTGCAGCAGATAACATAAAGAATAATGCAGAACACTGATAATGTAAGTCAGACACAGCAAATCTCAGATATTTCCTGAAGATGACAGTAATTGGAAAGTGATAAGAATCCTTCAGATCTAACGTCACCATGAAACAGTGATCCAGAAGAAGGGTTAAGACTGTCTGTAGGGTGAGCATTTTGCATTTGAGTACTTTCGGAAAGGTATTAAGATAAGACAAATCTAACAGTGGTTTCCATGTGTGACCTCCATGTAATATCCCACCAGACTGCCAACAATAATGTGACGTCCCCCATTTAAAACCCAGGTCAGTAATTAAGGAACCTCAATCCTCACTACTGACTCCAGTGTGGGAGAGTCACAGAAAACACCAGAGTACAGAGCATACAAGAGTAAAATTCCACAATTTCCCTTAAGAGTACAACAGGAACACGCTCTTTTTTTTCCTGGGACTGGACTATATACCTCTGTCCACCTCAAGTGTAATCCCGTATCATACACTTCAGAGCAATGTGTTCCATTTTAAGATATCTGACTCACTCGCACTCAAATTAAATTCAAATCTCACACACTTTAACACATATGGGAAGCCTGACACAGATTTCCAGCAGAGTCCCTTCCTTAGTACAAATGGTAAATGCTGCCATAACAGTCAGACAGGTCTACACACCATTCAAAGGGTGATCAGTTATTAAAAAAATTAAATATCAAAATAAATGATAGCTATGACCAGAAGCAGCCAGGCATTCAATGTGACCTGGGGACTATCAAACAGGTATAAGCACTCTCTAAACTCTAAAGAATACACTGATTGTCCAGCCATAATGAAAAGTAATGAAAAACATTTAATAAGTAAAATGATTACAAGAATGTAAATCAATAACTTTCAATAAACACCAGAATTCAATCACCAGAAATATAAAATTAAACTGTAGGATAGAAGTCCATCACCTTACAAAAACTCTCCCCCGGATTCAGCAAGCAGCAATGCAGGAATAAGTTATACCTGCACAGCAGGGACTGTTCCTGTTCAGCATGGCAGCGCGCCATGCATATGTATGAAGGCGCACTGCCATGCTGTAACACGGACACTGTTCCATGTACGACCGCAGAGCTGCCACAATATACATGCCCCCTGTACTCCAGAACTGACTTTCAGCAATTTAAAATGAGTGAAAATGCTCATAACACCTCCAACCCATCAGGATAACAAATCTGGTCCAAGCCATAAGGGACAATTGTCCCTACCAAGACAAAAGTTTTGTTAGAATAACACATTTAGCATAATCACATACCGCACACCTCCCAACTCATCAGAGTAAGGAATGTGGACAAAGCCATAAGGGACAATCATCCCGCAAAGCAGAAAGTTGATAGAATAACAGGTTCAGCATTAGCATGGATATTCTGAAGGGTAGAAATAAAAAAAATACAACAATTTATTTTTTTTCAAACATGCAATAAAGTTTAAGAGCAGCTGCGCAGGTGTGCCCATTGCTTAGCTGCGCTTGGTCCAGCTTAAATAGCACAAGTAGTTAAATAGCAAGAGACATCCCACGTAAGCAGTATTGCAACAGTGTAGTGGTTAGAGCATATGCTTTGCAAGCAGCCATTACTGGTTCAATCCCCACTGTAACCAATTTGCATTTTACATGTGAAAACAGTACATAAACATTGTTTTAATAATTAGCCACTAAATAGCATATATTTGTTAACCAGAGTACTGCAGTAGGTCCAGATGTGAGGTGTCAGTTTCATAAAGATGTGAAACCCCCTTATAAACACAAGTGCCCCTTACAGTATAGTCACACATGAATAAATGTAATGAAAGCACATTGGGGGTGTCAGGGACAGTAAACAAATGTATAATAGGTAATGAATGATGAATCAATCCCATACAGCAGATAGTTTATAAAATAAAAAATAAGCAATGCTAAGCATTGCACAACTTTGCTGACCGGGTGTAAGCATTGTGTAAATATAAATACTAAGTAATGAATAGCCCAGCTAAGTGGATTTGTCCATTGGTAAGCAATGCTGAACCTGCCCCTTTAAGCACTACTAACCTTAGCTAAGCAGGTTTGCCCGTAGCATAGCTTATCTCAGCATATTCAAAACCATCCAATCAGAGCAAAGGGCAAGAAATTGGCTGTATTTAAACCCCTCAGGAGGGAATACAGCTCATAACTGGTTGCAACTTCCTACTGTAGCCAGTATGGCAGGAGTTGGAGAGGGCATGTGCTTCCGGGCACAGTGCTGGGGCATACAGGAGTCCAAGGTCATGGTAGGACTCCTGGTATAATACCATGATGAGAGACTGCTGCAGGGCCAGTACCAGAGCTTCCAATATAAAGCGGAAGCTTGGCCTGGGATCATCTTGTCCGTGATCTCACTATTGCCACTAGTATCCCTCGGACTGGTGAGCAGGTCCAGCACCACTATGCCGACTTGAAGAGGAGGAAGAGGGAGCTCTTGGATGAGTGGGTCCAAGAAGCAAGGCAGAGGGGTGATGTCCCAGCAGTGTGTAAGTAGTCATACCAATACCTGTTTACTAATCTCCAGCCTGTGTATGTGATGGATAGGTATGCCTAAATAATTCTCTATTTCCCTTACAGCTGCTGATGAGCGGGCTGTGAATCAGGAAGCCCATGCTAGTAGGTTGCAAAGGTTGCATCATGACGCTGGTGAGTAACAATCCTGCTTGTAGTAATATGAAATAACTATAAAGCAGAAGAAAGTCACCTGGCAGTATAAAAACGGTGTATGGGTTGTAATGAATAAACCAGACAATATGACAGTAACAGACTCATATAGGTCATATTTAAATAAAACTGTAACTGCCTGGCAATAAAGTTCTAAATCCTGGACTGGTTTTGTTTACTCTGGTATTGTATGACATTTAGTGTTGCATTCTTTGATTAGTAATGTTGTGTTAACCACTGTTAACCACACTGTGCTACATAAAAAAATGTCTAGGAATGTCTGTATAAGACTATTGTTAAGTACAAGATCAGATTGTACAACCAAGAGAGACGTAGACAGAAAACACTGAAGAAATAGACAGCAATATCCAAATAGCACACTGATGAAACTTAAATTGTTGCATTTTTAGCAGACACAGCCATGGTTCGAATCCTGGGAGTGGTAGTAAGCTGTATGCATAATCATACCTCTCAACTGTACAGATTTTTGCAGAATGTCCAGATAATTGGCTCATATTTTCTGTCTATTCCTTTGTCACCCTGGCAAATCAGTGGGATGGATCTCAGAATTGTAGTCACTAAATAATGACATACATTTGATTTTCAGACCTCAAAACCTTCAGAAAATGTATATTAAAACAAATCATGTGACTCTAATGACTCTCCAAGTTTATGAGGGCAATATTCAAAATATGTCCCTATTTGTACCCCCATTTTGTCAAGCTTTGTCCAGAGTGTGTGCATTAAGAGATTGAGAGGTATGTGCATAATATTAACTAAGAATCTGGGAATATGTGTAGAAACAGTCAGGTAGTGTTAACAAACATTCGCCTCACAGGTCTATCAGATAAGAAAACTGTAACTGCCTGGCAATAAAGATTTAAATCCTGGACTGGTAGTGTTTACTCTGGTATTGTATGGCCTGACATGTAGCATTCATCAACATCTGATATCAGAATATTACTGTTATGTCAGCCACTGTTTCTCACACTGTGCTAAATAAAAATATGTCTAGGAATGTCTGTATAAGACTGTTGTAATTACAAGGTCAGACTGTGCAACCAAGATAGACTTAGAATACACAGAAGGAATAGACAGCAATATCCAAATAGCACACTCTGATGAAAATTAAATTGTTGCATTTTTAGCAGACACAGCCATGGTTCGAATCCTGGGAGTGGTAGTAAGCTGTATGCATAATCATACTTCTCAACTGTACATATATTCATATATTTGCAGAATGTCCAAATAATTGGCTCATATTTTCCGCTTGTTGCTCTGTCACCCTGGCAAATCAGTGGGATGATCTCAGAATTGTACTCACTAACTAATGACATACATTTGATTTTCAGACCTCAAAACCTTCAGAAAATGTATATAAAAACAAATCCTGTTACTCTAGCAACTTTCCAAGTTTATGAGAGCAATATTCAAAATATGTCCCTATTTGTAACCCCATGTTGTCAAGCTTTGTCCAGAGTGTGTACATTAAGAGATTGAGAGTTATTTGCATAATATTAACTCGGAATATGTGTAGAAACAGTCAGGCAGTGTTAACAAACATTCCCTCCACAGGTCTACCGGGTAAGAGATGTAGGCTTTAGCTATACTGCCCAAACCAAGGCCACAGGGTATTGTAATAATACTTGTAGAGTAATGATTAGAGCAATGATCATTAAAGTTGTGAGTACTGCAAGGATATATAAGTTGTTTACTGACATCTCTTCCCCCCCACCATATCTACAACAATAATCTAAACACACAAATCAATGGGTATGTTTACACCAAACCTACTGTAGGGACATATGTCCCATTGTTCAACAAATATTGAAATGTGTTTCTATTAATGTTCCATGTTGAAATACTATCATTGGTGGCCTGTTGCTATCAATGTAACCTACATGCCGTTGTAATGGCCACTGTGGTTCCATATATGCATGTGCTCTGTTTGCTATGCAACTGTTCCAAATCTGGTGATTTGGGTTAATGGGAATATCTATACATGCTGTTGTAACTAATCCTGGATTGTGATAACTATTACTAACTCACATATGTTCTAAAACTGCAACACCGTAGCATGTTTGGGAAGGCCGGTCCTAGCAGACCCATCTCTCCCACCTCATCTGGCTGTGGCACCAAGCCCCAGAATGTCTGGGACCCACCCCGGGACCTCCTCGTCTGCTGGTCCTGCACCACCTTCCGGTGGAACCACCTCAGGGGATGGGGCTCATTCCCTCCCCCGGGAACCGGCACAGACAGGATCCTGTCACCTGAAGTCAGGTCCGGGGATTGCTGCGTAGCAAACTCCAAAGAGAGTTTGGAGACCTGCTATGCCAGCTTGAGGGCCGTGTGGCACATTTAGAGGGTTAGCCTGCCCCTCCTGTTCAGCCCCCAGCACAGCCACCTTCAGGGCCGCGAAGGTGCAGTGATGACTGCCCATGGGTGGAGACCTCAGTCCTACTGCTTCCATTTGGGGGCTCATGGGCTTCCGATTTCCAAATGCCCCTCCCCGTCCAAGGTGTTTACCCTCCACATGTGTCATATACCACCCATGTATGCTGTCTTGTCTGTCTTCCTACCCAACCTACCTCCCCAAATATACCTAGTATCCTTCCCCAACATCCCACTCTCACCTTAAAAAAAGGGCAATCTGTTCCCAAAAAAGAACATTTTGCAACATACATAGCTGCCCATTTTGCACACGTGTCCACTGGACACATGTAATCTGGTCTAATTGGCTTCACAACACATTATTGTTGTCCTCACCCCTCTCTCAGGGGTTTGAGTGTCAAATCTACCTCCAAATTCAGTATATATATATATATATATATATATATATATATATATATATATATATATATATACATATATATATATATATATATATATATATATATATATATATATATATATATATATATATATATATATATATATATATATTCTACAGCTGTTGCTGTAGAAGAAAGGGACAGCTATGGACCTTCCCTACATACGTTCTGCACATCCCTAGCTACTTTCCCTATTGTCTTTCCCTCTTTGTGCCCCATTTCTCACTAATTTCCTATCACCCCTTTTTTCTTTTCTTTTAAAGAAATTAGCACGGGGGTAAGCGGGAGTAAGCACTTTTAAGCAGTAGTAAGCAGGATTAAGACTGTTTGTGTGGCGCTAAGCAGTGCCTGCACTGATTAAGCACTTTCAGGCTAACAGTCTGTAAACATATTTAACTAGAAGTTAGCATTGCTTACCGCCGGACAAACCTGCTTACAACTGCTTAAAAGTGCCTTAATCACTCTGTATCCAACAGCCCTGGTTCTGCCCAGCAACAAAATAATCAGCCCTTGCAAGTCTCGAACCCAGGACCCTGCACACCACAGGCACAGTGAGTTACCACTAATCCATTTGAGCTGTAGATAAGTGTGATGTTTTCTCAAACATATCATGCAGCACAGTCATTCAACAGTAGGGAAAATGTAATATATATAATACATACATATATATATATATATATATATATATATATATATATATATATATATGCATATAAATTGCATTCGGACATTGGATCCACACTCTGAACCTCTCACTGAAAAACATCTGACACTGTAAATGGGCTCCCTTACCAGCCTCAGTAAGAAGCTGAGATCCCTCATAAAATCCCCAAAAGCTAGTTATAAAAATAAAATTGTCAAATATTCCAAAGACAACCACAAGGCATTCTATAACTATGTCAAGAATCTAAATGGTAATGCTCAGATCTGCTCTGAGCTACAACAGAATAGCATTAAATATACTGATCCCAATGATATTGCCAATATCCTGGCAGATCAGTGCCAACTTCACCCCCCTCTCACCCCCTAAACGGCCCATCTCAATACTCGATGATTGCCAAGCTCCTGTAATAACAGCCACATAGGTAAAAAACGCACTCTCTAAAGCTAAGAATACAGTATCCATGGGACCAGATGACATCCTGGGCTGTGCATTACGTGAACTACAAAATGAACTGGTACCTCACCTAAGTGTCATGTTTACTCATAGCCTCACCTCAGGCTTCATGCCCACTGAGTGGCGCACAGCTACAGTTATCCCACTTCACAAGGTGGGATCCACCTTGGATCCTGAGAACTACTGCCCTATCAGTCTGACGAGCCTGATCTGCAAGGCCATGGAACGTATTATCATGGAACTTATAGACAAAGACATTGGCAACCTTCAAACACTGGACCCCACCCAGTTTGGGTTCGTGAAGGGCCGATCTTGTCTCCTGAAAGTACAGTTTTGTACCTACCATAAATGTAGATGTCCGATAGATATGCAACTGCAGTCCTGACATATGGGTTGTCCTGCCTCAGGCAGCCCTTCAGTCGGGTTGTCCTGCCTCAGGCAGCCCTTCGGTCGGCCGGATTCCAAAGTCTGGGTCCGTGTCGGCTGATGTCGCCTCTTCCCCGACGTCAGAGCGGCTGGGGTATAAAAGCATCAGCCCACGCCATCTTCTTCAGTGTTTCTTGCCCCAGATGCCAGGTGCCCTTCTAGGAAGGCTAAATTTAGAGAATGGAGAAAATTCCAGACATGCACAACAGTAATAAACAGATACACCATAACAGAGATCCCCAGCTAATTTGAATAAGGGTGGGTGGACCCAAAAAGGATGATTACAGAGGGGTAGGAGGGAGGGAAACCTGACTGCAGTTGCATATCTATCGGACATCTACATTTATGGTAGGTACAAAACTGTACTATGTCCTTCATGAATGCAACTGCAGTCCTGACATATGGGTTGAATACCATAGCCAAGCTGGGGGTGGTAGGATCTAAGATAAGGATGGTGTAGCTAAAATGCCCTGCAGGACTGCAGAAGCAAGGCCTGCTCGGGATCTGGAATATAAAGGCAGGTTGTAATGTTTGGAAAATGTATGCATGGAGCTCCATGTAGCAGCTTCTAGAATGTCCTTTGTAGCCACCCCTCTTAGAAAGGCTGTGGAGGTGGCTGTAGCTCTGGTGGAGTGTGGCCTGATATTGGCTGTCACATCTTTTCCATGGAAAGAGTAGCAGAATCTGATGCAGTTTCCAATCCATTTTGAAATTGTTTGTTTGGAAATTGCCTTTCCTTGTACTCCAGCAGTGTAAGCTACAAATAGTTGGTCAGACTTTCTGTTGGCCTTTGTTCTGTCCAAGTAGTAGCGCAATTGTCTGTGTATGTCCAAAGTGTGCAGAAGCTTTTCTCCTCTGTTTTGAGGATTGGGAAAGAAAGTAGGCAGGTGAATTGCTTGATTTAGAGAAACCCTGGATATCACATTTGTCATGAATGAAGGATTGGTTCTTAAAGAGACTCTGTCCTGATGGAAAATGAGAAATGGAGGTACTGCCATGAGGGCCTGTATCTCTGAGACTCTTCTTGCTGAAGTAATTGACAACAAGAAAACTGTTTTCCAGGAGAGAAATTGCAATTCTGAAGATGCTGCTGGCTCAAAAGGAGGAAGAGTTAATTTTTCCAAGATGAAGTTGAGGTCCCATGCAGGCACTGGTGGTTTTCTTGGAGGTTTGATATTCTTTATCCCTCTTAGAAACTGTCTTAGCAAAGGATGTGAAAACACAGGTGGATCACAGTTGTATTTTGCTGAAATTGCTGAAGCGTGTATTTTTATGGAAGAATATGAAAGACCATCGTGAAGCATTTCTGCCAAGTATTCTAGTATCTGTGGGATGCTCATTACTGATGCATCCTGACCCTTGTTGGCATTCCAGATGTTGAATCTCTTCCATTTGTCTGAATAAGTTTTTCTGGTGGAAGGTCTGCGTGCTTCCAGTAAGATCTCTTGAACTTTTTTGGAGAGAGAGATATGGGGAGAAGTCATGGAACCCTCCAAGCTGTCAGTTGCAATGTTTGCAGGCTGGGATGAACTGTCCTGTAATTGTGCTGACTTATAAGAAGAGGCCATTGAGGCAAGGGCCACGGCTTGGTACGAGTTATGCTCCTTAGTAATGGATACCAGTGCTGTCTTGGCCAGTCTGGAGCTATTAAAATGCCTTTCGGTTGTTCTGCTTTGATCTTCAGCAACACCTTGGTCATTAATGGTAGAGGTGGGAATGCATAGATTGTTAGAGAATTCCAGCTGAAGGAGAGAGCATCCATTCTCCAGGCTTGAGGATGGTGTGTCCTTGAGCAGAACTTCTTCAGCTGATGATTGAGGTGTGAGGCAAAGAGATCTATGTCCGGCCTTCCCCATGCATGAGTTATTTGTGAAAAAATGTCTGGATGCAACATCCATTCGTGCAGGTCCATAATGTTTCTGCTTAGACTGTCCGCCAGAACATTGTCCTTGCCTGGAACAAACTGAGATTGCAACTGTATGTTCAGTTTCAGGGACTTTTCCCAAAGAGTCATTGTAAGTCTGCAGAGGGGGTAAGAATGGGTGCCTCCCTGTTTGTTTATGTACCACATAACAGTGGTGTTGCCTGTCTTTATTAGCAGATGACCTTGCTGAAGAAACTTTCCGAAGGCCTCGATTGCATGAATCACTGCCAACATCTCTTTTTGATTGATGTGCAGGTGCAATTCCCGGGGTGCCCATTGCCCTTGAATGCATCTGCCCTCCATGTGCGCCCCCATCCATGATCTGAGGCGTCTGTTGTAATGGTTTGGCTTGGTTGAGGTTTGTTGAAAGACATGCCTTTGTTTAGCTGGCTTGCTTGTGCCCACCACAAAAATTCATTTTATAGACATGGAATGAGTGGAATAATTGCTTCTAAGTTGTGGCTGTGTTGAGACCATAAACTTTTTAGGTACCATTGTAGTTTTCTCATGTGTAATCTTGCCAGTGGAATCAGAAGAATGCAAGATGCCATGAAACCCAGGGCCTGCAGGATTTTCCTTGCAGTCATCTGGGTGTGCTTTGCTAGGCTTTTGAAGTAATCTGGTAATTGTTCTTGTTTTTCTTCTGTGAGGAAAGCCATTTGTGAGTTTGTGTCCAATTTGGCTCCTAGAAAAATTATTTGTTGGGATGGCAGTAGTCTTGATTTTTGAATGTTGACTGTGTATCCCAAAGCCTGTAGTAAGTGAATGACATAATCCAAGTTTCTTATCAAGGCTTGCTTGCTGTCCGCTTGTATAAGGCAGTCGTCCAGGTAAGGGTATATTTGTATCCCCTGGAGTCTGCAATGTGCAATTACTGATGCCAGGCATTTCGTGAATACTCTGGGTGCAGTAGATAAGCCAAAAGGCAATGCTGAGAATTGATAGTGCTCTGACCCTGCAAGAAATCTGAGGTATCTTCTGCAGCTGTGTCTGATTGGGACATGCAGGTATGCCTCCTTGAGGTCCAGAGTAACCAGCCAAGACTCCTTGCCCAGCATGGGAAGAAGTTGCTGTAACGTCAGCATTTTGAATTTTGGCATAATGAGAAAAGTGTTTAGAGCGGACAAGTCCAGTATAGGTCTCCATTGCTTTTCTTTTCTTGTTGAGTAGAATCCCTGGCCTTGTTCCTGAGGAGGAACCTTTTCTATTGCTTTGATTTGTAGCAGCTTTGAAACTTGTATGAGTGCCTCTGCCCTTTGATTTTGTGGCAGGTTTGGCATGCCTTGCCTTGTTGGTAAGGTATGGAAGTGGAACCTGTAACCTTTATCTATTATGTCCAAAATCCATTTGTCCTTTGTAAAAACGTGCCAATTTTTTGAAAATAAAGATAATTTTCCGCCTAAAGGTGCTTCTCTTTGAGCCTTGGTCGGCGGTGTCAAAGACAAGTCATTGTGATTGTCCCTGTGGAGCAGTAGAAGTCCCTGCGCCACTTCTCTGATTAGTTGGTTGCCATTGGCGGCCCCTGTAGGAGCCTCGGTATTGCCCTCTACCTCGAGCACGCCTGTTTTTTCCCCTTTGGAACTTGTCTGTGTCTGGAAAGGACCAATTCTTCGAAGGCCAATTCCTGCTAAACCTTGGTGGCTGAACCTAGAGGAAATCTTTGACTGTTTGTACTGATTTAGCCTTTTCCTCAATTGATTTCAACACACCCTGTGCATTGTCACCAAATAGCTTGTGTTTTTCCAGAGGTGCATCTAGAAGCTTTGCTTTAACATGATCTGGCAATGTCTGTTCTTTCAACCAAGCATGTCTACATATGACGGCCCCTGTCATAGCTGCCCTACATGAAGCTTCCAATGCATCATAACCACACTGAAGAAAATGGTTGCTAACCTGCTGAGTATTATGAACCGAATCCTGCAAGGCCTTTCTATCTAAAGGCTCAGGAGAGGCTAATTTTTTCTGCAAATCATCCAGCAAGAAATCCTGATACTGAAACATATGAAAAAGACAGTTAAGTGCCCTCATAGCAAGGGTGGTTGAGGTATAAACTTTTTTACCCCATCTCTCCAGGGACCTAGATTCCCTGTCTGAGGGCAAAGGATTTTTGGCTGTGGAAGTGGCCACTCCTTTGGGCCCCTGAGAAATAGTTTCTAGATCAACAGAGTGGGCCTTAAAGAGATGTTTATGAGTTTCAGGAACCCTGTAATATCTGTCTGGCTTGACAGAAGCAGGAGGGAGAGAATCAGGAGAAGTACTGGAGTCTGAGTACACATCATCTAATACATCCAACACTGGGGGTATAGCTAATGGCCTGTGCTGGGGTAACTTAAGGAAAGTCCGAAGCCTTTTCCTGGAGTCGGAGAAATCCTGGCCCTGCCACTGAAAATGCTCTCTCATGGAGTGGAGAATTTCCCCGAAAGAAATATTCTCAGGAGGAGAGGCAGAGGGAATGGATTCATCAGCATCAGAATCCTCGTAGGCCAGGAAGGATTCTTCCTGGGAATCTGAATGGCCTGACTCACCAGAGGCTTCATCTGAGGAAAGGGTATCTGCCTGCTCAACCCTAGGCCTTTTGTCTGAAGGCGGCTGAGAACCTCTGTCTGGATGAGCCTGAGAGCCCCTGATTAAAGAAATTAGATCTGCAGCTAAAGTCATGATCTGTTTATCAGAAGTGGGACCCTGTGAAAAAGATTTAGGAGGATGAGACTTAGCCTTGCTGGCAGCCTTAGCACGTGTGTAGGCCTTGATGGACATAGACACAGGAGGCCTAGCTGCCCCACGTGCTGAAGTAACTTTGTCCACCGGTATGGTGTCAGGCAAATCTTGGGCTTCGGTTTCAGGAGGAAAATCAACAACCGGCACCGGGGCAGCCTCCGGGACCGAGGTGTGCGGTAAAGCGGTGTCGTCGGCCTGGAGCGGTTGAATTACCACCTCCGAAGAGACCGATGCACTCGCGGTAGGCTTTAGCGTGGTGTCGGAGGAAGTCGCGGGCCGTGGATGTCGGTCCCGGTCTTTCCGTTTTTTTTGGAAATATGCACTGTCGGTAGTTCCAACGGCATGATATAGGATTAATTTCCCCCAAAAAAGTCTTCAGCAAATTCTGCCCGGCGCCTAAGTGTGCGCTTATTGAAACAAGGACAGGCAGCACAGGCCGAGACGTCGTGGTCTGGGCCGAGGCAGGGAAGGCAGTAAGAATGGAAGTCCTTATGAGGTATTTGTTTACCACAAGACAAGCAATTATTAACTTTTGCAGTTTTATCTGACATTGGCTGAGGCAAGAAAAGGTTCCCCAATGGGGTACTTAGCTTTTGATGACTTCGGTATCTGAAAACACAGGAGCTGGCCGACCGGCACTTGTGAACTGCTTCTGCTTCGGGCACCGCGCGGCAAGAAAGACTGAAGAAGATGGCGTCGGCTGATGCTTTTATACCCCAGCCACTCTGACGTCGGGGAAGAGGCGACATCAGCCGATGCCGGACCCAGACTGTGGAATCCGGCCAACCGAAGGGCTGCCTGAGGCAGGACAACCTGACCGAAGGGCTGCCTGAGGCAGGACAACCCATATGTCAGGACTGCAGTTGCATTCTTGAAGGACATCCTGAGTGACTTCTTCGAATCAGTCTCCAGAGCTGTGGACGAGGGTAAGGTGGTACACAGAGCCTATCTGGACCTCGCCAAGACCTTTGACACCATCCCCCATTCTGGAATCACAGAAAGACTTACTAAGCTGGGCATTAATCCCCTACGTCAATCGATGGGTTGCCAACTGGCTTACTGACAGAACCCATACTGTAAAAGTAGCAAACTCCAAATCCAGCTCCAGACAAGTGACAAGTGGAGTACCTCAGGGTTCATCAAAAAACACCACACAGCAAGGTTGGAGAAAACACAAAAAGCCAGCACTATACCAGTATACTTAGTCTTTATTAACAGCGATCTGGTACCTCGGTAATTCTCCTTCGAGGATCACATTTGATTGAGTGTGAACATGAAGTTTATATACACACACTCTACTCAATTAACATCATTCAATAAATGCATTAAATAATCAATTAATTAAACAACATCTTTCAAAAATTTAAAGTGACCATAAGTTACTAAAAAATAAATAAATATTCATCAATTAATGTTATCACAAATACTTAAATGCTTAATTCCTGATTCATGCCATTAGGTTTTAAAGTATGAAACTTAAAAATCATTCTAGTTTCTAACTCCAATAATGTAACTACAATGTCATCCCCTCTATTAATAAAGGGCTTTCCAAATACACAAAATATTAAACTGGTAGAGGAACTATTGTGTGTTTCTTGGAAGTGTTGTGCGACAGGACTATTTCGATTCTTATTTCTAATGTCTTAAATGTTCCAAAATACGAATCCTGACCATGCATTTAGTCTGTCCTATGTACCACATTATTATTGCATGAGCAACCCAATATATAAATTACCCCAGTGGATCTGCAGTTGAAATGATATTTGGCAACAAGAGGTATACCATTGATGACAATCAAATTCTTAACCTTGTGGCAAATACTACAAGAACCACAAGAAAAAGTTCCACATAATGAAAAAGAATTTTCATTCCTTTCAATAAAATTATTATTCAACAATTCTTTAAGGTTTTTACCTCTCTTATAAGAGAATGTGATATGTTTAGGAAATAGATGATCAATAGTCTCATCCTCACTAACAATGTACCAGTATTTTCAGACTATTGAAACCAATTTATCAGAAAAAGCAGAGTATCTAGTTACATAAAACTGCTTCTCATCATCATGAATTTGCTGAGTTGTATAAACATCACACCTTGATTCAGAATTAACAGCGAAAATATGATTAACATCAACATTCTGCCCAAGTAATTTATTTTTGCATGCTACTACATGTGTTTTATTATAACCCCTTTCACTTAACCTCAGCATGACTTTATTCAATTCACTGATTTTTTCACTTTTATTACTTGTGTGGTCATAAATTCTCTTAAATTGACCATAAGGTAATGCTTTCAATAAATGACCTGGGTGCATACTAGTTGCACGCAAAAGCATGTTAACAGAAGTAGGTTTCCTAAAGGGCCTAAACTCTATATTTTCCCCATCTTCAAACAGTGTTAAATCCAGAAAGTTGATCTGTTTTCTGTCCAAATCATAAGAAAAGACAAGATGATGTTCATTATTAAGGAGATTATCAAAAAATTCAAAAAGAATCATCTATTTCTCCCTTACAAATGAAAATACGATCATCAATGAAACGCTTATATAGTATAACATTGTTCCTAAAAAAAGAGGTAGGATAAATAAACATCCTTTCAAAGTAACCCATGTATATAACGGCATATGAGGGCGCAAAGGCTGCCCCCATTGCCGTACCTTTCAACTGCAGGAAATAATTATTCTGGAATGAAAAATAATTATGAGTCAAACAAAATTCTAATAATGCCACTAAAAAGGTAGTTCTAGGCCCAACACCCATCATATCAATAATGGACTCCAACCCCCATCTGATATCAATATTAGTATACAGTGATTTTACATCTATAGTAACCCAATAATAATCATTACACCATTTAATTTGGGATATACTATTAATAAGATCTTGGGTGTTAGAAACATGAGCTACTACTTTGTGTAAATGGGCCTTTAGATGAAAGTCCAAAAAAATGTTAACATTGCTCAAAAATGAACCTATCCCCGAAACTATGGGCCTGCCTGGAGGTTTATATAAATTTTTATGTACTTTAGGCAAGGCATACAAAATAGGGATTGCAGGTTTTTTATGAACAATCTACAAACATCTTTATGTTCAAAAAAAACAAGGCATTCACCTCTCTCCAATAGAAATAATAGTTCATCATTGAATGACATAGTAGGATCATTGTCTAACTGTTTGTATTCTTCACCATTTTAAGTATGTTATAAACCATATTACAATAATCCATTCTATCCATAATAACCCAATTACCACCTTTATCAGCACATTTAAATATGAACTTAGTCTTGCATTCTTTTAGGGCCTTCAAAGCCAACCATTCATTTTTACTTAAATTGTAACATTTTCTTTCTTTACTAAATACATTGAATTATGTCACAATTTCTTTAAAAAGAACCTTAAAGAATACTGAAATGGCAGGTACATAAATGTTGGGTGTGAACTTATTACTGCTCGCTAAATGTGCATGACTAGCTTCCCATATCTAGTATGATAAACATTATTATTTTCCACTTCATCAATTGATTCATCTGATTAGCAAAATTCAGCTCCACATATATATTGGGTTGCTCATGCAATAATATGTAGTACATAGGACAGACTAAACGCATGGTCAGGATTCGTACTTTGGAACATTTAAAAGACATTAGAAATAAGAATCTAAATAGCCCTGTCGCACAACACTTCCAAGAAACACACAATAGTTCCTCTACCAGTTTAATATTTTGTGTATTGGGAAAGCCCTTTATTAATAGATGGGATGGCATTGTAGTTAAATTATTGGAGTTAGAAACTAGAATGATTTTTAAGTTTCATACTTTAAAACCTAATGGCATGAATCAGGAATTAAGCATTTAAGTATTTGTGATACCATTAATTGATGAATATTTATTTATTTTTTAGTAACTTATGGCCACTTTAAATTTTTGAAAGATGTTTAATTAATTGATTATTTAATGCATTTATTGAATGATGTTAATTGAGTAGAGTGTGTGTATATAAACTTCATGTTCACACTCAATCAAATGTGATCCTTGAAGGCGAATTGCCGAGGTACCAGATCGCTGTTAATAAAGGCTAAGTATGCTGGTATAGTGCTGGCTTTTTGTGTTTTCTCCTACCTCAGGGTTCAGTCCTGGGACTGCTCTTGCTTGGCATCTACTTCTCTGAAGTACAGGCCAACACTAAGGGACTCTGGCTAACAAAGTTTGCAGATGGCTGCAAACTGAGAGCCATTATTGAATCCCCAAATTATGTGGATATTCTACAAAAGGGTCTTACAGAAACAGATGCTTGGTGTCAGAGCCATGGGCTCAAGCTCAATGCCAAGAAATGTATAGTTATCCCCTTTGGGAAAAAACATGTACCAGTGACATACCACATGGGTGGAAGTACACTAAACACCAAAAGTGTGATAAGAGACTTAAGGACACAGAAAGGCTCATCCAGACTCTGCTACACTTTGCTGTGAAGGAAAGGTTAGTTTGCTGTTATTTTTTGTATTTCTGTATTGCCTTTCTATATTTTGAATACTGTAGTTTGTTTTCTTTACCTTGTGTTTTGCTTGCATTCTGTTTTAACAGCATATTAAAACTTCAAAAGAGACCACAGCTCTCTCTGTTCTGAGTCAGGCAGAATTTTTTCCCTCCCACCCATTTAAGTTGTCTTGTTAAATACCACTGTCTTTCTAGTTGCCCGCCTCATATGTTAATCTGACCATATATCTCATTTCTCTCTATTTTCACTGGCTTATGTGAGTAATCACAAAACCATCACTTTTGAAATCCCACCCCTTCAATTATTTAAATTTATTGGCCATCCTACAGTATTTCATAGTACCAAAATACAAAAGTAACCACCCCTTTCAGTCCATCTTGCTGTTTTAAAAATAGTAACTCTCCACTAAACCTTAACTTTTTAAACAGGTAAAACTCAAGTTACCTACTTTCATATCTAACTTCTCTAGTGCACACTGCAGAGTGCATTCTTTTCAATCTTACCTTTAAGCATCCCTGTTACTAGCACTTTCTCTAATACCTAAAAGATCATCTCTACTTGACTCCAAGTAGACTTTTCTCTATCTGTTAAACCTAGCACTTGCTCCTACAGTACTTATTACCTTGATACGGCACTCTTATAGATAGCACCCCAAAAGGCAAACCCCATTTCTCGGTCACCCACGTCCCCGGAATCTCTTTTAAAGTTTTTTGTCTAGTCCTTCTAGCATGTCGAGGGATCAGTTGCTAGTGTCCTCTCCTGCTCAGCTGGTGAACCTGGGAATATTGAGGCAATGTTACAATTGCCTCATGTACACAGACAACCCTCTCCTCCTCCCACAAAACACAAATACATGCGAGATGCAACTATACGGCCAAACTGGAGGCTGAGCTCTCTCAACATAGGACTGGCAAGACCAGTCAGGAGGAGAAGGTTACCACACACACTATAGACCCAGTCTCACATAGTACCATCACAACCTCAAATCATACACATAAACACACAAAGACATACTCGGCTCTGATCAAAAATCTACCAAAACAGCAGAGGCCACCAAAGCAGACACCCAAACAACCACCACCTCAGAACACAACACCTGCAACACATAGACCTCACAGTCAGAGTGTCAAACAGTCACAGCCCTTAAGGCCAAACACAATGCCAGACACACTAGTCATTGGTGACTCCATAGTCAGACACACTGACGTCCCGCTCACCAGACTGAGTAAGGAGAAGGTCACAGTAAGCTGCCTGTCGGGCGCTAGAATCCGCCACATAACGCAAGCACTCAGGTCTCTCAACAGCAGGTACAAATATGACTCAGTCATTGTCCACACTGGTGTAAACGACCTGAGACGTACCTCCTTGGACTACATGAAAAGAGACATTGAGGAGCTCTCTGACTATGTAGCCCAGGCAGGTATGAACCTGACCTTGAGCAGTATCCTACCTTCACCAAGAATGATGCCACAATACAGAGATAAGATGATCAGCTTTAACAATTGGCTTAAACTCTGGTGTCATTCAAAGGGGATCCAATGTCTGTCTACCTGGGATGACATGCTGGACAAGCCACGCTGCTCAAGGGACGGCTTGCACCTGTCACCCTGGGATTCCGGATATTGGCAAAGGCTCTTGCCACCCCATAGTGCCTTTTTAGGCAAGGCTCAAATTCTAAACCTACCACCCTAGAACACAAAAAGGAAAAAACTAAGGGTAATGCTGCTCAATGCCAGAAGTCTAAATCTCAAAATGCACGCACTCGAGGCCCTTCTCAGTATGGAGAACATCGATGTCTGTGCAGTGACAGAAACCTGGTTCAAGGCTCCTGAGAGCACCCCAGCACTATCAGGTTTTACCTCTTATCATGCGTTCCGGCCCCAAAATCCGGACAATACCAAGAAAGGAGGGGGGGTATCCATATTCATCAAAGACACCCACACCTCAAGACTGGTAGCAACGCACGATGCATCGGAGACCATCCAGGTGCAATTAACCATAGGCAAGACTGCTCTGCAAATTGTAGCATGTTACAGGCCACCCTCACAAACTCAGGAACCTCACATGGCCTTCCTGAAAACACTAGAGGGGATAAATGTATCACCAAACACCATCATACTAGGTGACTTCAGTTACCCTAATATAGACTGGGAACACTACTCAAGCCCAAACACCCTAGCCCAAAAGTTCCTGGAATTCATAAACTCAAATGCCATGGAACAACTAGTCACCATCCCCACAAGAGGAGAAAACATACTTGATCTCATCATCACGAACAAGGGAGCACAATGTTCAACACCGGAAGTATACCCCTCACTGGTGAGATCAGATCACAAACTAATCTCGCTGGAGGTCCTCATCCCACCCCCACCTGAAATAAAAAAGACCACAGTAAAGAACTTCTCGAAAGCCGACTTCACACTTCTAAA